>NW_027140589.1:3167168-3169668 GCF_036365525.1 Heterodontus francisci | reverse complement strand
GTCCAGACACTGAGACTTATATATATGCACGCACACACACCACAGCCCAGACACTGAGAATTATATAATTGCACCCACGCACACCACAGTCCAGACACTGAGACTTATATATATGCACACACACACACACACAACACAGCCCAGACAGTGAGACATATATATATGCACACACACACACACACACACCACAGCCCAGACACTGAGACTTATATATAAGCACACTCACACACACACACACACACACACACACACACACACACACACACACACACACACACACACACACACACACTCACACCACAGCCCAGACACTGAGCCTTCTATATAGGCACACACACACACGCACACACACCACAGCCCAGACTCTTAGACTTATATATATGCACACACATACACACCACAGCCCAGACACTGAGACATATATATATGCACAAACACATGCACACACACACACACATACACAGACACACACACACACACACACATACACACACACAAACACACACACACACCACAGCCCAGACACTGAGACTTATATATATGCACACACACACACCACAGCCCAGACACTGAGACTTATATATATGCACGCACGCACACCACAGCCCAGACACTGATACTTATATAATTGCACGCACGCACACCACAGTCCAGACACTGAGACTTATATATATGCACAAACACATACACACACACACACACACACACAGACACAGACACAGACACACACACACACACACACACCACAGTCCAGACACTGAGACTTATATATATGCACGCACACACACCACAGCCCAGACACTGAGAATTATATAATTGCACCCACGCACACCACAGTCCAGACACTGAGACTTATATATATGCACACACACACACACACACCACAGCCCAGACAGTGAGACATATATATATGCACACACACGCACACAAACACACCACAGCCCAGACACTGAGACTGACTTAATTGCACGCACGCACACACCACAGCCCAGACACTGAGACTTATATATATGCACACACACACACACTCACTCACACTACAGCCCAGACACTGAGACTTCTATATATGCACACACACACACACCACAACCCAGACACTGAGTCTTACATATATGCACACACACACACACACACACACACACACACACACACACACAGCACAGCCCAGACTCTGAGAATTATATATATGCACACACACACACACACACCACAGCCCAGACAGTGAGACATATATATATGCACAGACACACACACTCACACACACACACACACACACCACAGCCCAGACACTGAGACTTATATATATGCACACACACACACACACACACACACACACACACCACAGCCCAGACACTGAGACATATATATATGCACACACACACACACACACACACACCACAGCCCAGACTCTGAGAATTATATCTATGCACACACACACACACACACACAAACACACACACACACACACACACACACTCACACCACAGCCCAGACACTGAGACTGTTATATATGCTGACACACACACACACCACAACCAAGACACTGAGACATATACATACGCGCACACACACACACACACACACACACTCACACCACAGCCCAGACACTGAGACTGATATATATGCAGACACACACACACACACCACAGCCCAGACACAGAGAATTATATATATGCACACACACACACACACACACCACAGCCCAGACAATGAGACTTATATATATGCACACACACACACACCACAGCCCAGACACTGAGAATTATATATATGCACACACACATACACACACACATACACACACACCACAGCCCAGACACTGAGACATATATATATATGCACACACACACACACACACACCACAACCAAGACACTGAGACATATATATATACGCACACACACACACACACTCACACCACAGCTAAGACACAGAGAATTATATATATGCACACACACACACACCACAGCCCAGACACTGAGACTTATATATATGCACACACACACACACACACACCACAGCCCAGACACTGAGACTTATATATATGCACACACACATACTCACACACACACAAACCACAGCCCAGAGACTGAGACTTATATATATGCACACACACATACACACACACACACACACAACACAGCCCAGACACTGAGACATATATATATATGCACATACACACACACACACTCACACACACCACAGCCCAGACACTGAGACTTATATATAAGCACACACACACACACACACACACACACACACACACACACACACACACACACACACTCACACCACAGCCCAGACACTGAGCCTTCTATATAGGCACACACACACACACACACCACAGCCCAGACACTGAGACTTACATATATGTGCATACACACAAACACACACACACACACACACACACACACACACACACACACACACACACACACACACACCACAGCCCAGACACTGAGACTTATATATATGCACACACACACACACACACACACACAC
>NW_027140589.1:3159668-3162168 GCF_036365525.1 Heterodontus francisci | reverse complement strand
ACTTATATATATGCACACACAAACACACACACACCACAGCCCTGACACTGAGACTTATATATATGCACACACACACACACACACCACAGCCCAGACACTGAGACTTATAAATATTCACACACACACACACACACACCACAGCCCAGACACAGAGACTTATATATATGCACACACACACACACACACACCACAGCCCAGACACTGAGACATATATGTATGCACACACACGCACACAAACACACCACAGCCCAGACACAGAGAACTATATATATGCACACACACACACCACAGCCCAGACACTGAGACTTACATATATGCACACACACACACACACACACACACACCACAGCCCAGACACAGAGACTTATATATATGCACACACAAACACACACACACCACAGCCCTGACACTGAGACTTATATATATGCACACACACACACACACACCACAGCCCAGACACTGAGACTTATAAATATTCACACACACACACACACACACCACAGCCCAGACACAGAGACTTATATATATGCACACACACACACACACACACCACAGCCCAGACACTGAGACTTATATATATGCACACACGCACACACTCACTCACACTACAGCCCAGACACAGAGAACTATATATATGCACACACACACACCACAGCCCAGACACTGAGACTTACATATATGCACACACACACACACACACACACACAGCACAGCCCAGACTCTGAGAATTATATATATGCACACACACACACACACACACACACTCCACAGCCCAGACAGTGAGACATATATATATGCACAGACACACACACTCACACACACACACACACACACCACAGCCCAGACACTGAGACTTATATATATGCACACACACACACACACACACACACACACACACACACCACAGCCCAGACACTGAGACATATATATATGCACACACACACACACACACACACACACACACACACACACACACACACACCACAGCCCAGACTCTGAGAATTATATATATGCACACGCACACACACACACACACACACACAAACACACACACACACACACACTCACACCACAGCCCAGACACTGAGACTGATATATATGCAGACACACACACACACACCACAACCAAGACACTGAGACATATATATGCGCGCACACACACACACACACACACACACACACTCACACCACAGCCCAGACACTGAGACTGATATATATGCAGATACACACACACACACCACAGCCCAGACACAGAGAATTATATATATGCACACACACACACACACACACCACAGCCCAGACACTGAGACTTATACATATGCACACACACACACACCACAGCCCAGACACTGAGACATATATATATGCACACACACACACACACACCACAACCAAGACACTGAGACATATATATACGCACACACACACACACACACTCACACCACAGCTAAGACACAGAGAATTATACATATGCACACACACACACACCACAGCCCAGACACTGAGACTTATATATATGCACACACACACACACACACACACACCACAGCCCAGACACTGAGACTTATATATATGCACACACACATACTCACACACACACACACCACAGCCCAGACACTGAGACTTATATATATGCACACACACATACACACACACACACACACAACACAGCCCAGACACTGAGACATATATATATATGCACATACACACACACACACACACTCACACACACCACAGCCCAGACACTGAGACTTATATATAAGCACACACACACACACACACACACACACACTCACACCACAGCCCAGACACTGAGCCTTCTATATAAGCACACACACACACGCACACACACCACAGCCCAGACACTGAGACTGACATATATGCGCACACACACAAACACACACACACACACACACACACACACACACCACAGCCCAGACACTGAGACTTTTATATATATGCACACACACACACACACCACAGCCCAGACACTGAGACTTATATTTGCACACACACACACACACACACACACACACACACACACACACACACACACACACACACACACACACACACACACCACAGCCCAGAAACTGAGACTTATATATAGGCGCAGACACACACACACACACTCCACAGCCCAGACACTGAGACTCATATATATGCACACACACACACACACACACACACCACAGCCCAGTAAGTGAGACTTATTTATATGCGCATACACACGCACACACACACACACACACACACACACACACACCAAAGCCCAGACACTGAGACATGTATATATGCACACACACACACACACACACACACACACACACACACACACACACACACACACACACACCACAGCCCAGACTCTGAGAATTGTATATATGCACACACACACACACACACACACACACACACCACAGCCCAGACACTGAGACATGTATATATGCACACACACACACACACACACACACACACTCACACCACAGCCCAGACACTG
>NW_027140589.1:3144668-3149668 GCF_036365525.1 Heterodontus francisci | reverse complement strand
TATGCACACACACACACAGACACACACACAAACACACACACACACCACAGCCCAGACACTGAGACTTATATATATGCACACACACACACACACACACACACACACACCACAGCCCAGACACTGAGACTTATATACATGCACACACACACACACACACACACACACACCACAGCCCAGACACTGAGACTTATATATATGCACACACACACACTCACACACACACACACACAGACACACCACAGCCCAGACACTGAGACTTATATATATGCACACACACACACACACAACACAGCCCAGACAATGAGACTTATATATATGCACACACACACACACACACACACACACACCACAGCCCAGACACTGAGACTTATATATATGCACACACACACACACACACCACAGCCCAGACACTGAGACTTATATATATGCACACACACACACACACACACACACACACACACACACACACACACACACACACACATCACAGCCCAGACACTGAGACTTATATATATGCACACACACACACACACAACACAGCCCAGACAATGAGACTTATATATATGCACACACACACACACACCACAGCCCAGACACTGAGACTTATATATATGCACACACACACACACACACACACACACACACACCACAGCCCAGACACTGAGACTTATATATATGCACACACACACACTCACACACACACACACACACACACACACAGACACACCGCAGCCCAGACACTGAGACTTATATATATGCACACACACACACACACAACACAGCCCAGACAATGAGACTTATATATATGCACACACACACACACACACACACACACACACCACAGCCCAGACACTGAGACTTATATATATGCACACACACACACACACACCACAGCCCAGACACTGAGACTTATATACATGCACACACACACACACACACACACACACACACACCACAGCCCAGACACTGAGACTTATATATATGCACACACACACACTCACACACACACACACACAGACACACCACAGCCCAGACACTGAGACTTATATATATGCACACACACACAAACACAACACAGCCCAGACAATGAGACTTATATATATGCACACACACACACACACACACACACACACACACCACAGCCCAGACACTGAGACTTATATATATGCACACACACACACACACACCACAGCCCAGACACTGAGATTTATATATATGCACACACACACACACACACACACACACACACACACACACACACACACACACACATCACAGCCCAGACACTGAGACTTATATATATGCACACACACACACACACAACACAGCCCAGACAATGAGACTTATATATATGCACACACACACACACACCACAGCCCAGACACTGAGACTTATATATATGCACACACACACACACACACACACACACACACCACAGCCCAGACACTGAGACTTATATATATGCACACACACACACTCACACACACACACACACACACACACACAGACACACCGCAGCCCAGACACTGAGACTTATATATATGCACACACACACACACACAACACAGCCCAGACAATGAGACTTATATATATGCACACACACACACACACACACACACACACACCACAGCCCAGACACTGAGACTTATATATATGCACACACACACACACAAAACACAGCCCAGACAATGAGACATATATATATGCACACACACACACACACACACACACACACACACACACACACCACAGCCCAGACACTGAGACTTATATTTATGCACACACACACACACACACACACACACACACACACACACACACATCACAGCCCAGACACTGAGACTGACATAATTGCACGGACACACACCACAGCCCAGACACTGAGACTTATATATATGCGCACACACACAGACACACACACACACACAGACACACACACACACACACACACATCACAGCCCAGACACTGAGACTTATATATATGTGCACACACACACGCACACACACACACAGACACACCACAGCCCAGACACTGAGACTTATATATATGCACACACACAAACACACAACACAGCCCAGACAATGAGACTTATATAAATGCACACACACACACACTCACACACACACACACCCACACACACACACACACACACACACACACCACAGCCCAGACACTGAGACTTATATATATGCACACATACACACACACAACACAGCCCAGACAATGAGACTTATATATATGCACACACACACACACACACACACACACACCACAGCCCAGACACTGAGACTTATATATATGCACACACACACACACACACCACAGCCCAGACACTGAGACTTATATATATGCACACACACACACACACACACACACACACACACACACACACACACATCACAGCCCAGACACTGAGACTTATATATATGCACACACACACACACAACACAGCCCAGACAATGAGACTTATATATATGCACACACACACACACACAACACAGCCCAGACAATGAGACTTATATATATGCACACACACACACACACACACACACACACACCACAGCCCAGACACTGAGACTTATATATATGCACACACACACACACACACCACAGCCCAGACACTGAGACTTATATACATGCACACACACACACACACACACACACACACACACCACAGCCCAGACACTGAGACTTATATATATGCACACACACACACTCACACACACACACACACAGACACACCACAGCCCAGACACTGAGACTTATATATATGCACACACACAGAAACACAACACAGCCCAGACAATGAGACTTATATATATGCACACACACACACACACACACACACACACACACCACAGCCCAGACACTGAGACTTATATATATGCACACACACACACACACACCACAGCCCAGACACTGAGACTTATATATATGCACACACACACACACACACACACACACACACACACACACACACACACATCACAGCCCAGACACTGAGACTTATATATATGCACACACACACACACACAACACAGCCCAGACAATGAGACTTATATATATGCACACACACACACACACACCACAGCCCAGACACTGAGACTTATATATATGCACACACACACACACACACACACACACACACCACAGCCCAGACACTGAGACTTATATATATGCACACACACACACTCACACACACACACACACACACACACACAGACACACCGCAGCCCAGACACTGAGACTTATATATATGCACACACACACACACACAACACAGCCCAGACAATGAGACTTATATATATGCACACACACACACACACACACACACACACACCACAGCCCAGACACTGAGACTTATATATATGCACACACACACACACAAAACACAGCCCAGACAATGAGACATATATATATGCACACACACACACACACACACACACACACACACACACACACACACACACCACAGCCCAGACACTGAGACTTATATATATGCACACACACACACACACACACACACACACACACACACACACACACACACACACACACATCACAGCCCAGACACTGAGACTGACATAATTGCACGGACACACACCACAGCCCAGACACTGAGACTTATATATATGCGCACACACACACACACACACACACACACAGACACACACACACACACACACACATCACAGCCCAGACACTGAGACTTATATATATGTGCACACACACACGCACACACACACACAGACACACCACAGCCCAGACACTGAGACTTATATATATGCACACACACAAACACACAACACAGCCCAGACAATGAGACTTATATAAATGCACACACACACACACTCACACACACACACACACCCACACACACACACACACACACACACACCACAGCCCAGACACTGAGACTTATATATATGCACACATACACACACACAACACAGCCCAGACAATGAGACTTATATATATGCACACACACACACACACACACACACACACCACAGCCCAGACACTGAGACTTATATATATGCACACACACACACACACACCACAGCCCAGACACTGAGACTTATATATATGCATACACACACACACACACACACACACACACACACACACACACACACACACACACACACATCACAGCCCAGACACTGAGACTTATATATATGCACACACACACACACACAACACAGCCCAGACAATGAGACTTATATATATGCACACACACACACACACCACAGCCCAGACACTGAGACTTATATATATGCACACACACACACACACACACACACACACACCACAGCCCAGACACTGCGACTTATATATATGCACACACACACACTCACACACACACACACACACACACACACAGACACACCGCAGCCCAGACACTGAGACTTATATATATGCACACACACACACACACAACACAGCCCAGACAATGAGACTTATATATATGCACACACACACACACACACACACACACACACCACAGCCCAGACACTGAGACTTATATATATGCACACACACACACACAAAACACAGCCCAGACAATGAGACATATATATATGCACACACACACACACACACACACACACACACACACACACCACAGCCCAGACACTGAGACTTATATATATGCACACACACACACACACACACACACACACACACACACACACACACACACACACACATCACAGCCCAGACACTGAGACTGACATAATTGCACGGACACACACCACAGCCCAGACACTGAGACTTATATATATGCGCACACACACACACACACACACACACACAGACACACACACACACACACACACATCACAGCCCAGACACTGAGACTTATATATATGTGCACACACACACGCACACACACACACAGACACACCACAGCCCAGACACTGAGACTTATATATATGCACACACACAAACACACAACACAGCCCAGACAATGAGACTTATATAAATGCACACACACACA